>NC_057795.1:48965183-48978850 GCF_018294505.1 Triticum aestivum
ACGAACCGGTACTAAAGGTTCAACACGAACTGGCATTAATGCATAGCCGTTCGAACTGGGACTAATGGTACCATTAGTACCGGACCAAAATTGAATCGGGACTAATGTATCTCATATTAGGTCATTTTTCTACTAGTGGTATTAGCTTTGGTCAAAGTCAAGCATTGTAAACTTTAACAAAGTTTATAAACAAAAATATGAACATATACAATAAGAAATCAATACCATTTATTATTGAACATACTTTCACATCATATAGATTTGTTATGTAAATGTTCATATTGTTTTCTATAAACTTGATCAAACTTTACGAAGTTTGACTTCAGTCAACTCTAATATGTAGACTAAATAAAAACATACGGAATACCTAGAAGAAGCATGCAAAATGCGTGCATTGGCAAATTGTTGCCGTGATGGCCTCTGAATTCCATTGTCCTATCTGGTCGAGTTGCTTGCAGGAGAAACATCTGAGCAATTTTGGAAACTGATGTGATGTAACCCAAAAAAGGCAGCTAATGCCTTTATCGTACGGAGCCATAGGTGGCCGTACAGACGGTGGAACTTGAATCGAAGGCATTATTTTACATTAATTTATCCATAAACTGGTCAGTTTATGAGACATGATGATGCAAAAAGCCAAGAGCGGATGAATTTTGATAGTGATCCAACAGCCAGTCACGCTTTCATGGCTACAACTATCCACCGCCTTAATCCAGATCGTCCAACACTAGCTAGCACACTGCGTGTCGTCTCATATTTCGCTATTACTTAATTGGTCCAAACTGTAAGAAGATAAAAGGTGATCAAGCACTGTAAATGTGACTTGAGCAAGCGTGACTGCATGAGGCGGATGGGGTGAAAACACAAAGGTGACGTCCATCATGCATCCAAGCAGTAGTTATTTAGTTAAAGGCAATCGATGAGATGGACCAGCTAATGTGAATCTGTGGATGTAAATTGGTTGGTACCGTGTAGTAATTAAGTACTCCCTCCGTTTCTAAATATTTATCTTTTTAAAAATTTCAAATGAATTACCACATACGACATATTTTAGAGTGATTCACTCATTTTGCTACATATGTAGTCACTTATTGAAATCTCTATAAAAGCAAATATTTAGAAACAGAGGGAGTAACAGGCATGGTGAGTACCGTTTCTACATATGTATAGAGACAGCTATACAGATTGGTCTGTGTGCTAGAGCTTTGGTCTTTGGTCCGGGTAATCTGGTGATTAAAGTCTGATGAAAGATGCATGCAATCTGTACGCAGGAGGCTAGAATGATTCGATCGATCTCTGGTTCGATGCTGTCTCTCCAACCTCTACTTCGCGTTAGCTTCCTAACCGTATGGACGCCGAAGGTCAGCTGTTAAGAGTGCTAACCCTGCTATAACTAACTATAAGACTCTAACAGGTACAATTAGTATTAGGTGGGTTTCTCTGTCTAGGTGCTAAGTGGCCATCAACCACGAGTGAACGAGAGACCGGCAACCTTCTTGTTGGAGTCCGTAGAACCTAGACACTTCTAAGAGCATCTCTAAGAGATCCCGTCAAAAGCCTCCGGCCAGAAAAATTTCAGTCGATATGTGGGCTTGGACATTTTTGTGACTCGAATGGCATGGTACTAGGGGGTATTTAGGGTTAGCCTCCCTCCCCATCCCCTCCGTCACAAATTATCTCCTCCGCCATTTTGGTGGTTGCACTCTGACGAGCAATTAGAGCAAAATAGAGGGTGATTTCGGCGACCTCGGTGGTGCATCTTCTCTGGGTGGTGCGGGTGGTGTCGGCCTTGGCGTGGTGCACCTCCTACGGGCGGTGTCGGCCTTGGCAGTGCGGCGGGGTGTCGCCGTTGCCGCCATTGGAGGACTCCGCCTCCGACTCCTACGGCTCGATCTCCTCCCTCATCGAGCCCACCACCGACGACGACGCGGACGAGCTCGCCACAATCACGAATGAGGCCGATTTTCTGCTAATTAAATTATTCGGTATCTTTTCCGTCCGAGGCGTTTTCCGAACTGCATAATCGTTTTCGGGGCACCAAGCTGAAAGAGACCAGCAAAACGGGAAAAATCACTGTAGCTCGTCGACTCTTGCAGTAATATTTGTACGGACGTGCATGACGCAACGGCCGTACCACACGGGTCCCCAGTAGTAATACGGAACAGTGTGCATGACGTACGTCGTAGTTGTGCTTAATTATGCGCGGATTATATGCACAGATCGCGCGCACGTGATGTGGGCGAAATCAGAATGAGGCCAGCCAGCTCGCGAAGCACGTGTCGCAGGCCCTGCCTGTCCGGAGCGAAACGAGCATATCGAATAATAATCACCCGGATGAACAAGTGGTGGCAGATTTGGCCGGGCAAAACTATGTGAACTGCCAGACAAGACAACTATTAGTGCAGGTTGACACAAGAGAATCATACTCCTTGTAAGTGCCTCTTTGCTTGAGCGCATGTGCAATGCAAGCTGGCTCGATCTCCACGAGTCGACCCCGTCTGCGGCCCGGATGGATTTGCATTGATTACGTAATTAGTCACGGCTCTGTAATAGCGCTACTACTTGTGCAAGGGGGCGTGCTGCGTTGCTGCGGCGGCGGCGGCGGCGGCGTGAGCGGAAAGGCGCCGCCCCCGCATTCCATTCTCTTCCAAGGAATGGCATTCGCATGCGCCACATTATCATCATCGTTGGCGCTCGCTTTTTTCCCTAGGAGACACCATGAGCTGCTTTCTAGCATGTTTGATGCCTTCTTTTTGCAATTTTTATCTGAGGCGATGATGGTAACGGTGAAGGGTGGGTGCAGAAGAACCTGCTCCTGCTGAGTTTGATATAAGCGAACCTCGGCTGCTATCTGTTCTTAAACTTAATAAGTGGTTGTGCGGGTGTACTTAGCAAGGTCAAACCGGTTTGGTTTTGGAATCATGGTCACGTTTCCGATGGGAACTGCTACCTGCCTCCAACTATATTTTTTCAAAAAAGGGTGAATTTTATTAGCTCAAAATAAAGCATCAAGAGAATACAAACACGATGAGCACACACCCGACCTCTACACAGTTAGAAGCCTAGGATACACACAACCAGCGCCAACCCACACAAAATACACGCCTGGAAATAGCAAAGTCATATAAGACCAAAACTATGCATGGGGGAGAAAAAAAATCAAAGTGCTCAGTTCCGTGATCGGCAAACTACAGGAAAGACCATATCCGCACCAACCGTCTCAGGACACCATATAAACATCGTGATTCTTCAACAGCAACGCCTTCAGGAATGGGGCAACACTCAAATGCCGCCGTCACTGGATCCAGCGGTCAACGCCGGAATCTAGGTTTTCACCCTGAAGAAACTGTCCAAGCATATCCGAGCAATGCCTTCAACAAGGTGACGATGTATAACCATCGCCATTGCCAGAATTCAAATCTGGGCTTTCACCCCGGAGCTCGATACCGGGTACTTAAGAAGCACCGCCGTCGACGTCACAAATGTGTTGTCGCCATCACTTTTCCACGATCCCGACAGCTACATGCGATGCGCCGCTGCACAACCATTCCTCTGTGTCAAGCCGACATCCATAGTTTGCATCTCATCTTCGAAGTGAACCATCGGATCAGAAGAGATGAACTCCCGAAGATCTTTCGATGTACACAGCCGCCGTGGAGCCACAAGAGGTCGCTGCACCATCACAGGTTGCAGCCACCATCGCTAGGCCAAACAAGATCTGGATCACCGTTACCACCCAAGATACCGCGCAGAGACGAGGGAAGACCGAGCCGCCATCTAGCAAGGCCCGACCCAAGCAACGCCGGAGGACGCACACATCGTCTGGATCAAGTCCACGTGTCCCAGCGCGCCTCCGTGCCGCCCGCCTCCGTGCCCACCAGATCCAGGTTGCTGCCGCGAGCACAGGCCAACAAGGAGCCAACCCGAGGCACCACCGGCGTGACCCAGTGCCGCCATGCCGGTCCACACGAGGCCAAAGCAGCCGGTGCACAGGACCAAATCCACGTGGATCCATGGTCGCCGCGCAGGCGGAGCCTCACCAACGAGCCGTCGACGCGAAGCAGCATGCCATCGAGCAGCCGAGGAGTAGCAACTGTGAAGGCCGCGAGCAGGTGCACGTCGTCGGAGCAGCCACCACGGACAGATCTGGCAAAGGTACTAGGGGTTGGAAGAAGACTATGAATGCGGGCGCTGTCCCGCCGCCACCGACACCAGACGGGGGATTTGCCCCGGTGGCTAACGCCGACGACGGCGAGGAGAGGAGGAGGTTGGGGTGGCCGCGGCCGCCGCGGAAGGAGGTGCCGCCCGAGACGCCCTGTGCGAGCGACGCGGGGGCCGGCTGTTGGGTTGGGCTCCTGCTACCTGATAATAGTACTATAAGATTAGGAGGCCGATAACGCCCACACGTATGGGCGTTAAGGGGTCTGCCCATACAGTTTCTGTGATGTTTTAAGAGGATCAGCCCACACGTCTACGTGTGGGCAAAACAAGTAATGCCCACACGCCTCTTTTTTTTTCTCGCGGTTCCTCTCACATGCCTATGTGTGGGTAAAATAGATAATACCCACATGTCCGTACGTCAGACCTCCTACTTTATGGTCCCGCACGCCCCGTGTGACAGTCAGCACGCGTCCCCGCAGTTGCCATGGTCTGGACCCTCTTTCATATTTATTTAACTGCAGTTGCCATGTCGCTGAATTACAGTTGCCATATCGGATAACTACAGTTGCCATGGTTGCTCAACTGCAGTTGTCATGATTTCAAAACTTTTGGAGTTGCCACCTATTAACACTAGGCAGTTGCCATGTAGCACTACAAAAAAGGCATGGCAAAAAAACATGTTCGGGTAAAAGAGAGAGTTGCCATGTGCTCACAAGTATGCTAGGGCAGTTGCCATGTAAAAGAAAGAGTTGCCATCTGCTTACGTGCATGCTAGGGCAGTTGCCATCTACCATGCAAAAACACATGGCAACTCGGGTAACAGAGAGTTGCCATCTGCTTACAAGCAAAGCTAGGGCAGTTGCCATGTACCCTGCAGAAAACACATGGAAACTGACAGCTTTGGGTGTGGGCTTACGTGCACGCTAGGGCAGTTGCCATCTACCATGCAAAAACACATGGCAACTCGGATAACAGAGAGTTGCCATCTGCTTACAAGCAAAGCTAGGGCAGTTGCCATGTACCCTGCAGAAACACATGGCAACTGACAGCTTTGGGTGTGCGCGAGGAGACAGGCGTGTGGGCAAAGTGATAAACGCCCACACACCAGCCCCTCTGCTTGTGTGAAAACTGGTGTGTGGACGAATTGCTAAACGCCCACACACCAGCCCCCCGTGCGGTGTAAAAAGGACGTGTGGGCGACCGGATGAATGCACACACAAAAACTGGTAGAATGCGCCAAGATTCCTGCAAAATTAGTTGGACGAGGATCCGTGCGTGTGGACGAGTTGCCAGACGCCCACACGTGTAGGCGTTAGTCTTTTCGTAAGATTATTAGTGTTGGAAGCACCTCTGTTGAATACTCTGCTTCCAACTATATGGACATTTGGATCTGCAAAACAAACAAGCTATATGGATCGTTTATTTATTTTCCTCTAAAAACATCAACGGTTATAAATATAGAGGGGTATTTTTCTTTTTTGAGTTGTGTGACGCATCTTTTCAGCATAGTCGATGTGCTGGTGTTCATTTACATTGTCCAACCAGTTTTCTTTTCAGCTTGAATAATGGCACCTTCATCAAAACAATAATACAGAAAATTGATAGAGAAACTTTGTTGATCCCAGCTTGATGATCGTTGTCGTGTCCCAAATGGACGGAGGGTCGCTGGGTTGCGACGTGGAGTCAGAGCATCTACATCCGGGCACTTTATATCCATCTCATACACCCGGGCAGGTTGTCCGGTCACTGACTGGTCACCAAAATACCGATCCAACCGGACCTCTCAAACGGGTCTCAAACGCCCGGTCTGACCGGCACCCCTCATATTCATCCCAATTATAGCACGGATATGAGGCGGCCCGGGCACGCCCGGGCGCGTCCGCCTGACAAGCCCGGCCTACCATCGGCTCATTGCTCCAAAATCCTAGCGGACTCACTCTTCTCTCTCGATCTTTCCTCTCCTCTCCCGGAATCGATTCCGATCGAATCCGGCAGCTGCTCCAACGATGAGCTGGATCCGGAGTATGATCTTGTCCTCCTCATCGACTTGGCATGGTCCAAGGTGGAGATCGGGGGCAGCTCCGGATCTGCCGCCTCGCCGCAGCCGCAGCTTCCCTGTCGGCGCAGCTCGGATGCTGGCGCTAGCCCCTCCAGGCCCGGGGGCAGCTCCGACAGGCGGCCTGCGCAAACCGCGCCTCCCCTACGTCGTCCCCTGGCCTCACCGGCTGCTGCTCCCTCTCGTGGGCAGCAATGGGTGCTTGTGCCCGCCCAGCCGGCTCAGACGCGCATGCCGGAGTCAGAGTCGTGCGCCGCCCGCCGTGAGTGGTAGCGGGCAAGGGAGGGGGACGCTTCGGAGATCTCTGTCCGTCGTCGCCCTGGGGTACTGGCGGAGCCCGACGATGACGAGCGGCTCCTCGCGTGGGTCTACTGCCGGTCGCCTATGACGGCGGAGACGGACGCTCAGCGGCTCCGGCAGAAGAACGCGAAGGCTCTCCGGCTTGCCATCGAGCAGTCCGAGCGGGAGGTGAAGGAGAAGGCAGTGAAGGCGGCTCGGCTGGCCAAGTGCGGGCGCTAGCAGGAGTCGGCCATCTAGCGCCTCAAGGGCCTCGTCATCGTCTTCTCCTCCCCGTCCGACGAATCGGCTGATCCTCCACCAGCCGCCGACGGCTACAACTACGCCGGCGACCAGAAGGGGATAGAGCCGGCCTGAAAGTGGTGAAGTTCAATTTCATTTCAAGTTTTAGATGTAGTATAAGTTGTCCGTCGTTTATGTGAACTTTGATGGACCTATGAACAGATGTTCGTGATCTTTTAGTTAACTGTACTGTGTTATCCTATGTCTAATTCTAGGTCAGCTGATCTACATAATTTGATCAACGTTGCATTATTTAGTATGGATATAAGGGTTCGGATATGAGATATACGAATGTGGACGACGTGATTTAAGAAGTGCCCGGTCAGTGTCCGCAATGTTTGCGGGGCCGGATTTGCCTAAGTAGATGCTCTCATGGCCTGGTGATTTGCATGCGCGGCCATACGAGTACAAACCAATATACTCTTCACGACCTTTTCCATGGGCGATGGGTACACTACAGCCATTGATATTCGATTTTTCTTGGCCTCCACGTAACGCCCAGACTTCTCGTTCTTCTGATTGTTGCTCCATTTGTGTGCACACGGACTCTTATGTTGATCGTGCGGTCTATGATCGACCGCTTGACTTGTCCCCGGTCGACCAGGCAGCAAAAAAATCGTCTCTTTTCCACAGATGAGCATCCAAATTCCCCGGTCACTTTGGACTCCAAATTCTCTCCTCCGCGCAGGTAAAATAAAATTTCTCTAGTACTCAGCGTTTTCTTCACCTCGCCAAGCAATAATGACTGACTAGTCTCTCTCGTGCACTAGAAGAAGACTGTACAGGGCTGCAGACAAAAGTAGGGCCGGTCTACCAGCTTCCTCGAAACGTCCCACATCATTCACAGCCTGGACGCCACAGAACCCGCCACGACAGTGCGTTGGAGTGCGACCAAAGGTTTGCCTAGTGCCTACTGTAGCACTTTTGGCCATGGCCGGCACTAGGAACGGCAAGATATCACGGCGTCCAAGGCGGGGCCGAGTCAAATGCTACTCCAGCGTCTGCGTCAACCACGACGGACGGTTTTCTTTCTTCTCTTCTTTAATTTTTCACAAGTGCGAGCCCAAATCGAAGGTCCGTTTCGTCCCCTAATTGTCCGTTCAGGGTGACAATAGGGCCTTGTCCGTCTAAATTTGTGGATGCGTCGGTTGTGCATTTTTAGGGCAATCCAACGCATGACCCTAAACGGACGTACGTTTCATCCGCTTATTGTTCGCTGGGGATGGCAATGGGATCGTGTCCGTCCCGATTTTGTGGCTGTGCCGGCCGTGCGCCAACGCATGGCCGCATCTCGTCCGCTGTGCATGCAAACAAAAAGACGTAGATAAGTGGCAGCAGCCATAGTTCATGCCAACGGCCGCGTTCACGCTAGATTATGCCGCCGGCAACAAAGCCAGTGGCCTACAGAATGGTCACCCTAAGATTGGCGCCGACAACAAAACCAGCGGTCACACACAAGCCAGCCTTCAAAATTGACAAGTTTTGGCGCCGGCAACAAAGCCAGCGGCCGGCACACGAGCCAACCTTCAAAATGGACAAGTTTTATCGCTGGCAACAAAGCCAGTGGCTGGCACACCAGCCAGCCTTCAAAATGGACCGCCATCGCGGTCGAGGTCTCACCTATTTCAGACCGTCGAGGGCGAACATCTCCTTCTGCCGGTTCGTGAACCAAGCCTTCCACTTCGGTGACTTGTTGTTCTTGTTGACGCTCATCAACGCGAGTGCCACCTTCTTGGCTTTTGTGTCGACGTTGGTGGCCTCCTCGATGTCAAGCTTCCTCCTCTTCACGGCCTCCTCCATGTCAAGCTTCTTTGTTTGAAGATCTAGATATATCTTCATTTGCTCCTCCTTGCCTTTGATCTTCCTCTCCTCCCTCGCACCCTTTTTCCTCATCATTTCCTCCAAAATTCCTTGCAAGGCAATGGATGACGCATCACGCTTCTCGTAGGCGTTCGAGTTTTTTGTCCCCCTCGACCTCTTGAGCAAGTCTACCTCATCAGCCAGGACCGCCTTCCCTCTTTTCTTCTTCTTAAGAGCGTTATATTGGTCTTTGAAATTCGGGCAATCTTTGATGAGCACCCAACAATGCGTGAGAGTGAATGGCTTGTCTTTATGCCGGGCCTTGAAGGCTTCCAAAGATTGAAATGCCTACACAATCAAACATGCAGCCACAATTGTAACATGAAAGAACATACAATGCATGAAACTTAAATGGCATGCCAACATGAATGGACACATGATAAAAAAGCGAGAGGTTCATACCAAGTCACCAAGGCCTAGGCCGCTCGCGGGACGGGCTTTGACGCTCTCAAGCGCAGCACAATATTTGTTGCACTCTTGTTGGATGAATCCCCACCTCTTTTGGATTGGATTGATGTCACGGGTGCTTTTGAATTGATAGGGGCAAGCTTTTCGCTCATGAAAGTTCTTGTGTACTCTTGTCCAAAAGACGACTCCTTTTGCTCAGCACCTTTGATTGGATTTCGGCCGATTTCCTTCTAACTCACGCAAATCAAAGTGTCCCAACTTGGCTGTATGATCGCGTGCGAATGCTTTTCCTCTTTTGTGCTTCGGCATTTTGGGTGAGCTCATTGATAAACAATATTGGCTCTGCGGAAATGTCGACCTCTTCTTCTTCATGTTCACAATACAATTCATCATCTTCATGCCACGAGTTGCCATGGTCGTCCTCATCACCATCATCATGGCCGGCGAACCGAGTGTCATCATAGGTATCGCGGCCGTCCTGGCTTTGGCTCACGTTGGGATCAAAAGCTTGCTCTTGGCCGTCGACGTAGAACGCCTCAACACGGCCCTCGAAGATGACGTTCCGCATGAACGAGGCATAGTAGGATCGTCGACCATTGTCGTCTTGGTCGGCGGTGGCATTTCGTCGAACAGCTTGCGAGCGCCGGCCATTTGAGTCTAAGCGAATGACCGGGGCTGCTTCCATTGCACTCCGTCTTCACAATGGCCAGCGCCACTTTACCCCGGCGTGATGTTGATGTCGATGACGCCCGTGGGCGTGGTCGGATCACCACGACGCAGTTCGGTGACGTAGAGAATCGCGTCTGCCCATGGCTGTGCGGCGGCAGAGCACGAACATCCGGCGTCTCGTGTGTGACGGACGAGCTCGGAGGACGGTGCTGCGGTGGACGATGGGTCGACGAGTCGGTGCTGGCCGTGGCCATGGCAGCGGCTAAGATATTGGCCGGCGTGGGGTGGCACATAACCAACATGAGGAGGGCGTGCACCTTGGACATGATGGACTCCTTGTCCTCGACGTCGGCCTGGTGCTGCAACGTACGCCGCATGACACACTCGGCGGCGTACTCGGCGGCAGTCTTCTTCTCCGCCGCGACAGTTTGTCAGCCCCTCCTCTTGGCCGATTCGGCGTCGAGCTTCGCGATCTTCGCCGGTGTCAGCTCCGACCGAGGCTTTTTCACAGTCTTCTTTTTCTTTGTCGCGGGGCGTGCGGCAGCTGGTGGGTCGATGGGATTCGCCTCGTCGGCCATGGTGGATGGACGGAGGGGGGAAGGGCTGGGCGCGGGAGCGTTTTGGAGGAAAGGGAGAAAAGGTGGCCACCTGTGCTACCGACAGGCGGGCCAAAGGAGGACAAGGGTGCGCGTCCCGCCCGTCGTCGCGCTATCCGTTCAGCCACAAACTCGGCTCAAATTTGGGACGGGAATGAGTTGAAAACGGACAGAAAACAGACGACGGTCCATTTGCGGCCATGCATTGGAGGGCCTGCTTTGCCCGTTAATCCCTCAACGGACACGGGCGAACCATTTGAGGTCGTGCTTTGGAGTTGCCCTTACCCCGGGCCGCGGCTACACGTATTCTACCATTACGAGCCCATACGTTGCGGCAGAAAGCAGAATGAATGCCGTGCCCAGCATAAAGCTACACAGACATCCACTCGGGTGCTTTTTCAGAAGGATAGAAAGTCAATCGCGTGGAAAAGATCAAGATTGTGTACTCAACTAGTTATGCATTTGCACGCAACCGACGAATCACAAAATCACCCTCAAACGGAGACGATCTACACGTTCGCCCTGGAGTCATGGAGAACACATGTCGACCGATCCAATAGCACTTTTTCTCGAAGTGGCGCCGGACGTCAACATCGCATATGGTAGGTGTCTCTTCATGCACGGCTGCTGCGGATGAAGTTGACGAGCATTCCGATTCTCCGGGACACATCACACATCTATCTACAGTAAGTACAGTATTATTGTTGGTTAAATCATCGTGGAAGTAAATTTAGCAAGGAACACTAAAAAAAATACACTTCCGTGATGATACGTGTTTGTCACAGTAGATCGCGTTTTCTGTCATGCATGTACATCCATGACGATTTTATAACAGAATCAAGATAGTTATACCTATGCTGTCGTAGAAGTGTTCCATGACATTACCAAAATTATCATCACGGAAGTGTCCACTTCCATGACGATAAATTGCGCGTCACAGAAGTGCTTTCGTCAAGGGTGACCGACACGTGGCATCCACCGTAACGGAACACCGTTAAGCTATCGGGTCAGGTTTTGGATCCGATAACCCGTTAACAGCCCCGACCAATGGGAAATTTCCACGTGTAAAATTTTTATTGGCCGGACGAAACATGTGTTAGCTCGTTAGTGGGTCAGATTGGCGCCTATGATACGTCGACACGTGCCACGGCCCACCACTGGCCCATTTAGCTTACAAAGCCGGCCCATTTGACTTGGTCAAAAGTTAACGGGCTAGCCCATGAAAAGTCTGTTAACGGTCTCTTCGCAAATAGCCCATCTTACGGCCCGTCAACTCACGGCCCGTTAGGCACTAAAGGAAATCGGCCCAACAACGTCATCTGGGCCGTCGAATATAACACCAGCCCATTTCACTTTTGGCCCATGTATGGCCCACGACGTCTTTTGGCCCATATGAGGCCTTCGTATCTTTCGGCCCTTTACAGGCCCACGGTGACTCTAGCCCATAATGAACAGTAATTTTCTTTGTACCCGTTAACAACCTGTGATTTACATGGGCCGTTTCCAGCCCATGTTAACTTTCGGTCTATGGACGGCCCATACGTTCTTCGACACTTTTTCGGCCCTCGATTACTTTCGGCCCGTTACTGGCCTGCTCCCCTAATGGGCCAAATTGGGCCCATGGCCAGAGTCGGCCCATTACTGGCATGTTCCACAAATGGGCCAAATTCGGCCCATGGCAAGAGTCGGCCCGTTACTGGCCTGTTACCGTAATGGGCCAAATTCGGCCCATGGCAAGAGTCGGCTCGTTTCTGGCCAGCCCGTCCTATATTCTGGCCCATTAACGACACGTTATGCCTGTGACAGAATTAAGCTTTTGCAGTCCTACAGCCTATTAACGGCCCGTTACCGTGCTGGGCCGATACCAATTACGCCCGATTACGGCCCATGTAGATCCGTTTATCCGACGGGCCGAGGCTCACCGATTACAGGCCCATTTATCGACGGCCCGAGGCCCACCGATTACAGGCCCATTTATCGATGGTCCGTAGGAGACCCATGGATCCTACGGCCCGTATATGGCCCATGGGTAGTTGCGGCCACTAGCAAACCAGGGAAAAAGAAGACTAGGAAATAAATAAGGCCGAAACTAACGCTAGGCTATTAAGGCGATTGCACAGATTACATCCACTCGGCATCAAAGATCGCCACTAGTGCAAATATAGGGAACACCCTACACTATACAAAAATGGCTTGCTGTTTTCTTCAGCCGGTGGCTGCACGTTAAGAATAAATTTTGTATCGCATCAAAACAAATTACAACTATATAACAAAAGGAAGGTTGGCATAAAACTTAACAGTCTAGCAGATAAATGCACCACCTGAAATTCAGAAGCTCGGTTCATTTGACCTGACTGTTACGTTTTCATGCTGTATTGTCCGATGGAGCACCATAACCCTTGCCGTCATTTCCCCTAGGCTCCTGAACAACATAGCAAATGTCTGATAGTCTGGTTTCAAAACCATGCATATCTTGACGACATTGAGCAATGTTTCTCCTTGTTCACAAAGGGCCTCTGTTAGGGAATGGACTTGTGTCTGGAACGCAGATACAACATTGCTTTGAGCTTGCATATCTTGATCATGAGGCAGTTTGGACGATATTGCCTTAACAACCTGTTGGGGAACGTTGCAGAAAACAAAAATTTTCCTACTCGTTTCACCAAGATCATCTAGGAGTTCATCTAGCAACGAGTGATTAGATGCATCTACATACCTTTGTAGATCGCGAGCGGAAGCGTTCAAAAGAACGGTGATGATGTAGTCGTACTCGACGTGATCCAAATCACCGATGACCAGCGCCGAACGGACGGCACCTCCGCGTTCAACACACGTACAGAACAGCCACGTCTCCTCCTTCTTGATCCAGCAAGGGAGGGAGGAGAGGTTGAGGGAGATGGCACCAGCAGCAGCACGACGGCGTGGTGTTGATGGAGCTGCAGTACTCCGGCAGAGCTTCGCTAAGCACTACGGAGGTTGAGGAGGTGTTGGGGAGGGAGAAGGAGGCAACCAAAGGCCGAGGCGTTCAGGTATGAAGTCCCTCCTCTCCCCCTACTATATATAGGGGTGCCAAGGAGGGGTGGTGCGCAGCCTAGGAGATCCAATCTCCTATGGCCGGCGGCCAAGGGGAGGTTTCCCTCCCCCCCCCCCCCAAGGCACCTAGGAGGTGCCTTACCCTCCTAGGACTCTTGCCCCCTTAAACCCTAGGCGCATGGGCCTATGCGGGGCTGGTGCCCTTGGCCCATTAGGCCAAGGCGCACCCCCTTACAGCCCATGTGGCCCCCCGGGACAGGTGGACCCACCCGGTGGACCCCCGGGACCCTTCCGGTGGTCCCGGT
>NC_057795.1:49286763-49287747 GCF_018294505.1 Triticum aestivum
ATATATATGTGGTTATAATATTTGCTCCGCCCGCAGGTGATCATGAAGGTCAATGGAAGGATGGTGGAAAGATACTGGCAATCCGCTGCAGATGACATGTATGAAAAAAGACTGAGGGATGTTTTATGTCCGTGTCAAAAATGCAAAGGAAGAGTCAGGCTCGACCCCTTTAACGGTGGTAAATTCAAGGCGCACCTGCTCATGCATGGTTTCATGCATGGCCATACTCGGTGGATAAGTGAAGATGATGATGAGGAGGAGGAGGAGGAAGTCGACGGGGCAGGAAATAATGACATGGGGCCACCAGACGAAGAGATGACCGATTATGTGCCCGAAGAGGAAGACGGCCTCAGAAATGTCGATGGCGAAGAGGCAGTTCAAGGCGGAGAAGACGCGGACACGCCACCATCTTCGTCGCTACTAAGTTCAGCCATGCGGGACCCGCATGTTCAAGACCTGCTTCGCAAGAAGACGACTAGCGACAGAGCTGCTTCTAGAGAGGAGGCCAAACTGGCGCAATTGGAGGTAGACTCGATGACTCCTTTGTATGATGGTTGCAATAATCCCGAGGTGACCCGCTCGAGTTTCACACTAGAACTTCTAAAGATGAAGGCAAAAAACAAATGGACAGATGCAAGCCTTGATGAGCTTCTGAAGTACCTAAAGAAGGTTCTTCCTGCGGGAAGCCTGTGTCCTACTAGTGTCGAGGAGGCAAAGAAAATCATGTGCCCTCTTGATCTGCCACATATTAGATATCACGCATGCATCAATGATTGCATCATATATCGGAACGAGCACGTGGAAAAAACCATCTGTCCAAAGTGCAATGCTTCACGATATAAAAAGGCCGGAAATAAAGCTCCACAAAAAGTTCTATGGTACTTTTTGGTCACTCCGCGTCTACAGCGGTATTTCGTAGATCCTAAGGAAGCAAAGCTTATGCACTGGCACACGGAGAGGGTGGCCAGATGACGGAGATGAACC
>NC_057795.1:49287886-49289490 GCF_018294505.1 Triticum aestivum
AAGCTGAGACACCTCGCAGATGCTAGCCAGTGGAGAGCATTAAATGCTGAATTTGAATTTTTCACAAATGATCCAAGGAACATCGTGCTTGGCGCTAGTAGTGATGGCATGAATCCATTTGGCAACCAGAACACCAATCATAGCACATGGCCCGTGTTTGTATGGATGTACAACCTCCCCCCCTGATTGTGCATGAAGGAAATATACATACACATGGCTATGCTTATTCAAGGGCCGAGACAACCGGGAGGTGATGCGCCATTAGTATGAATATTTGTTTTTTTTTTACTTTTCTGATTTTTGCACAGGTTACAAAATATATTATTGGACAAAATATAGACAGCAGCACACAACAACAGCAGATTCATCGAATACAATAGAAGATTAGTCTCCGAATACAATTCATCATATTAGTCTCCGAATTCAAAAGACCGAACAAAGATTACAAGTCTCAAGACTACGAGTATCGAGTTTGTCTTCACATTACAAGTCGATATCGATCATCTAAACTACCATCACATAGAAGAGAGCTGTGGTCATCACGATGAGCATCATCGCGATCAAACTGGTCTTCATCCGGTTCCTCCAACGCTCCCTCCTCTCTCCCGCTAGATAGCGTGCCTATCGAGATTCGGCCTCCGCCCTAGTGGTGTACCCTTTGTAACTGTTACCGCTGAAAGGGTGAACCTGTCTTCGACACTCCTCCCAGTCGTCGTAGACTCTGGGAACCTTACCCTTGTACACGACATATGACGGCATCTCTATGCACAAGCCAAACAACAGACAACAGACAATACATAAGCAATATGTAAGTATGCAACAAAAGGATTGGAAGAGAAAAGCAAGACATTAATAGCACGATTCATGATCCTACTAATAAATAGCATCGATTACATCTAAGTTGAATGACTGTCCAAACCAAAGAGACATACGAATTCATTAAAGTTTAATTACAACAAGAGCCAATCAATGTTTCAGAACTACACATCACTACTTTCGACTCGACTCATCGGACAGGAGCGTGGAAGAAGCCGTCGTCTGTCGTGATGGTCATGAAATCGTGGTCGTTGTCACCCTGCATTTGTAGCGTTCCATCTATCTCACTGTTGGACGGTTGATATCTGAGGAAGAACTGCCCCGAGGTATGAAGGACATCTTGATGGATGATGTCCGCAAACTCCGACTGGATGCGAAAGAATTCTTGTCTGAGGTCCGCGTCCTGGATTGCCGACAACCTCGCGGCCCAAACTTTGAGATTATCTAGTAGCAGAAGGTGATGATGGTCCCTTATGATCGCCCGCATGTGATGGAGGGCGTAGTAGGCATCCTTCTGACCGCCAGGCGGCTGCTTGATGCAGCAGAACTTCATATTGTGTGAGAAGGTGTGCTTGCCGTACTTACGAACTGCCCTGGTGAAGGTGCCTCCAGATTTGGCGTAGCCGGGAAGAACATCATCAAGAACTTTCTTGACATTTGTGTTGTCTATCTTGGAGTTACGGTTCAGGTCGAAATACATGGCCATGGAATATTTCGGGCTTAGGAGGATGAGTGTGCAATGTGTGTCACTGCACAGAACACGAAATGTTAGAAAAAAAAAGAACGAT
>NC_057795.1:49289500-49292476 GCF_018294505.1 Triticum aestivum
GAAATCTAAGAAATCATATGTTACGGGGCGGTTAAGGGATGACTTACTCGGGAAAGTAAGCCACAAGGAAGTTATCCTTATCTGGGTTTGCCAGAATGACGCCTTCGAGGTGTGAACTCGCAACTTGGCGGTCCCTAGCGCTGCTCAAGTGCTTGGCACGCATGTAGAAGGGGTCGACTATCACGATGTCCGGGGTCTTGTCTCTAATGATCCGCATCTCCATACTCAGCGAAAACAGCCGAACGAAGGTGTAGTGCAGCGGATGAAGGTTAAACATAGCAAAGATGTCATCAAACCGTAGGATGATCGTACCCCCGATGTCGCCATCCACAAAGCCCTTGCCCTCTGGCACCTTGGCCACGAAAACCAGGTATGCCACATCATTCTTTCTGAGACGCCGCTTCTCCAAAGAAAGAACACTGTCGTGCAGACTCCGCATAGCACTGGTTGCAGCATTGAGCATATTTGGCGGTAGCATCGCCCTACCCGCCACATGCACCCTCCTGCAGATATCCTTAGGTGAAGGTGGCCCATCCTGAGCACCGATCAAACTCGGTGCCGGCTGGCTCGCACCGGCGCCCTTGTTAGTCTTTCGTTTCCATCCCTTCTTCTTGATCTCCTGTAATGGGACCGAGTTCTGCTCACAGACCGCCTTCTTGAGCGTGTTGGGGCTGATAATATTTCGCACCTCAACTATCTGAGGCTCGGTGAAGGCGGGAGCTGGAGGCATCTTCTGAGAACTGAACGCCAGACGACGCTTGTTGCAATTGGATTTCTCTGCCGTATCAGCTAGATTGCGGTCGTCTTGGTTGGGTTCTTGAGAAAGAGGCCCACAGAACTCGTCAGCGTACCCATGTTCGGCAAAGTACTTATCGACATTGGTAAATGTACCGTCGTCGTTCGGATCCTGTGCCATAGGGATGTCTGTATCCTGTGCCATAGGGATGTCCAGCATAGGGATGTCCGGCAGGTCCGGTAGCGTTGCGGCGTTCTTGCCATGGCTTGGCGCCGGCACGGCTGGCGGTCTTGTCTGTGGGATGGTGTCCCCCGCCCCCAAACGAATCTGGCTCTTCGGCCAAAGCAGGGGCTAGTTTACGCAGGCGCTGAGGGTCATCTCATCTTCTTCATCGGCCCCAGCGGGTCGAATCGGAGGTAACAGCTCGTCGCAGCCTGGCAGCACCCGAACCACTTCAACCCTATACACTATGGGTGCCATCGGATTACCGTGGAACATGCGGTTGCCTGGTTGAACGATTCTGCCCTTGGCGACATCGACCAACTCGCCGCCCACGAAGTGCAGAAGAGTGCAAGGAACGTTGGCGGCGCCCTGCGAAAACATGTAGGGTGTCAGGGATGCCCAGTCAAAGGCAAGGAGATGAAGTCATCGGCCGAGAGGCTTAGTTACCGTGATGCCGTCGAGCTCGGCTAATGTCGAGGCACTGCCTACGGTGGGCGTGCAACTGATGGAGGGGGCGCTTGCTGGCGAGGTGCCGGCCGGCATACACCCGGGTGCATTAAGCTCCAATGCCCGTGCCGGCGCTAGAGACACGAATACCGCCTCCGCCGGAGACACCAATGGCGCCGCCGGAGACACCAATGGCGCCGCCTACACGCTGTGCGAGTTGCTGGCCGTGAAGCTAGGAACCAGGGGAGGCCCCTGTTGGCCGCCTGCAATCCACGTCGTCAGCCCATGAATCAACATAGGCACCATGGCGTTGAGCTTCGTTCCCAGTTGTTGTTCCACTTGCTCTTGGACAAGCTCCGGAATCCACGCCACTTGTGCCTTGAGTGCTTCAACCTCGCGCGTCTGGCTTTCCGACCTGGTCTTTTTCTCCTTCCGCACACCAGCGGTATAGTATGACCCCCATTTTGTGGACAAGCCTTTGCCGGCCACACGACCAGCTGACGTCGGCTTAGTGATCTTATCCTTGTTTTTCATTACGTTCAACGCCCTATTTAAAGGGGTGTCGAAAGGGGAGCTCTGAGATGACCCCGCGCTACTGCTTTCAGTTTCCTGCGGAAGGAACGTGAACCATTTAGAAATATTGGGGATTAATTAGAGTGCAACCATATGGAGCTAATTACGTGGGGGTGTATTCCTTACCAGAACAAGCTCAAGCGCCCTGGTCTTCGGATCCGTGGTAAGCTCCTTTGCTATCGGGTCCTGCTTGTACCGGGACCTGACAAAGTTCCTGGTCTCCTTGTCATCGCTGTATTTCTCGAAGCAGGGCAGTAGGCCTTGCTCGGCACGCTCCGTGTCCTCCTTGTCCCATATAGGCTCCGCCACTCTGTAACCGCCAGGACCGAGTTTGTGTTCCCCTAATTTCAACTCCTGCATTTCCTTCCCCCACTGACTTGATTCGGAGGTTGCGCTGCTCTCGCACTTGATCTTGAACTCCTTGTAGTCATCTTCGCTGATCGAAGAATATTTCGCCTTGATCTTCTCATAACTATCACCTTTATCAATCATTCTCTTCACCGCGCTTCTCCAAGTAGACAGGGCCATGCTCATCCTCGTGAGGGATGCATTGTTCACTTTATTCCCTGAGAGGCGTGTGTTTTCAAAATCGGCGGGGAACTTGTATCGTTCGTGCAGCTTTGTGAAGAGGAGGTTGCGCAAATTCCCTCGGTCCTTATGCCTAAGGTTCTCGTTATTGATCGAGACGGTGCTCCGAAGAATGCACCCGAGCTGAAGCGAGTACCCCTTGACTATAAGTTTGGGCTCCGTTGGATGCCCGTCGGAGTCCATTTGAGTAAATTCCTCCTTGAGGGTGCTAAGAGCATTCGGGTGCCGGTCCTTTCTTTGCTTCTTCGGTTGGCTCCCATCTGTGTGTGCGCCGCCATCATCAGTGGTGGCATCCTCGGCGGCACCATCAGTGGTGTCATCCCCGATGCCACTAGGGGTTGTGTAGTCAGGATCAGTGTCTTCCGCAGCGTCCTCATATCGGTGAGGTTGTTCCTCCATCTCCTGGGATA
>NC_057795.1:49293317-49293934 GCF_018294505.1 Triticum aestivum
CTCCCAGAATTGCTTGCCGCCCGAACCGCCGGCCTCATCGTTGTTGGCCATGTTTCGCTCTAAATAGGAAAACAGTTTGGTCAAAAAGTTGGTTATTGTCAAGGAACAAGATCATGGTCTCATCATTTAGGGTTTGTCGACACCGAGGCATCCTAAAAGCTATGCTTTTATCATTTAGGGTTTGTCAACGCCGAGGCACCCTAAAAGCATAAGCGTACATCATTTAGATTCTCATCGACACCGAGGCACTCTAAAAGCCAAGGTTTCATCATTTAGGGTTTGTCGACGCCGAGGCACCCTAAATGCTAAGTTAAGTTTTCATCATTTAGGGTTTATCGATGACGAGGCACCCTAGGTTGGGCCTAATCACTTGGCACTAATCACTTGGCTCTATTGCCACATATGTTGGGTTTATCATCTAGGGTTTATCGATGCAAAGGAGAATTCTAAGTTGGGCCTAATCACTTGGCTCTATTGCCACCTATGGTTTAATGCAGCAAGAATAAAGGGGCAGTTGATCCTACTTAATTAAGTACTAAGATACCCCGACCCATGCATTAGTAGCAAGTACCCCATATGTCCGATTTTTAGCAAAGTCATGCTAAAATTCATGGAAA
>NC_057795.1:49295199-49295863 GCF_018294505.1 Triticum aestivum
TCAATGCTTGTTGTATGTTTAGCTTAAGGGTTTTCCTTTTCAAATTCTGACTCTATTTCTAAACAAAGTAGGCTTCTATCATGTCTAGAATGTAATGAAGATGTCTTGGGTAAGCTGAGTGTTGTAATGAAGATGTCTTGGTGAGACTTGATATATGTCCAAAATTAGAAAAATCACAAGGTACTTTCTCTGCCTAATAAACTCCATATGACCACATAAAACCCTGTTTAACACACCTGTAAAGAGGAACAACCCCCCTAAGGACCTAGAAAGCTATATCGCCCACTGCCTTGTCGAATGTCTGTCAAGGGAAGAGATAAACAGCATATAAAACATTACCCATACAAAAAAATGAGAGCATGTAAAAAATTTAAAAACGAGAACCATATTGACCAATCTAAACTTGACATTACACTTGGCATGGAGGGAGTACACAATGACATAGTAGTTATCAATTTTCTCCTGTATGAGCTGTAGCAATCCCCACATACAAGAAAAAACTGAAAGCAAAGCTTTACTCTCCCAACAAGATTCTAAGCATACTACTTGACTAATAATAGAAAGCCCATGACAGTGAGGGTATCTAATACAGTAGTATTTCTAATTCTATAAGCCTGCAAGTTTGTGAAATTGACACAAACCAATTTGGTTAGCAAGTCACGGC
>NC_057795.1:49296244-49304383 GCF_018294505.1 Triticum aestivum
ATTTAAATACAATCGATCTTAGCTAGCTATCTGTTCACAATCTTCTTGCCCTTCTTTTTCGCAAATGGAGTTCTTCTGTGGAACGGATGTCCTTTAGGTAGGGTGGTCCTGCTTCTTCTTGTGGTGTGTGCTGCTACTTCATCGTCGTCGTCATGTTCGATCTTCGGGTCGCCGTACTTGTCGAAGTCTTGCTCATTGGCTACTCCATCCATTCTGATGATCTTCCTTTTGCCTCTCCTCACGACAACACGACTGGGCTTTGGCTTGTCGGTAATGAAGAAGCATTGGTCCACTTGGGAAGCCAGTACCCATGGCTCATTTTTCGCGGTGACGTTTGCGCCCGCGGTCTTGGATTTGGCTTCGGGTATAACCATGGTGGTGAAATACTGGTCTTCTTTTAGGACGCTCTTTGCCCATCTGACACGGAACATCGGGACCTTCTCTCCAGCGTAGCTCAGCTCCTAGATCTCCTCGATCCTTCCGTACTATCTGTCCTTGTCGCTGCCGATGTAGGATTCCATCGTTACCCCGGAGTTCTGATAACCATCGCTCTTCATGTCCTTGTTCTCGGTGTAGAATGTGTAGCCGTTGATATCGTACGCCTCATAGGTCATCAGGTTGTGCTCGGCACCCTGTGACAAGGCGAATATGAGTTGTTCTTCCGCGGAAGAATCCTCATGTAAAGGGTACGACAGAAGCTTCTGCTTGAACCAACGCGTGAAACATGAGTTGTGCTCTTTGACTATATCTCCGTCCGTCCTCTCTTGGCCTCGGTCATTGTATGTCTTCTCAATAAAGGTTTTGTGCTCTACCACCCAAGGATCGACCACGTCTATGTGTTGTAGCGCGACTAGGTTTGCTCTTTCAAAGTCGGCGAGTCGACCCTTGAAGTCAACACGCATTTTGCGGCGACCCTCCCGGTGACCCCATCTAGCGAGCCTGCCGAGGTGCCTATTGACGAGCAGACCAACGGGGTTCTCGATGCCTAGATAATTCGTGCAGTAGGAGATGCACTCTTCCGTCAGAAAGCCCCTGGCTATACTTCTCTCTGGACGTGAAATGTTGCGAACTTATCCTTTGATGACACCATTCATCCTTTCGAACGGCTTCATGCTGTGCAGGAACGTCGTCCCGAGTTGGATGATATCCTCCACGATATGGATCAGCAAATGCACCATAACGTCGAAGAATGCAGGTGGGAAGTACATCTCAAGCTCGCATAGTATCACCACAATCTCTTCCTGTAGCCTTCTGAGTTGCCTCACGCCAATCGACTTCCGAGAGATGACGTCGAAAAAGTTGCATAGGCCAAATAGCGTTTCACGGACGTGCACGTCCATGATCCCACAGATTGCAACTGGAAGTATCTGCGTCATCAGCACATGACAGTCGTGAGACTTCATCCCGCTGAACTTCTGCTTCGCTGGGTCTAGGTATCTGCTTATCTTCCCCGCGTAACCGTAAGGAAGTTTTACTCCTAGGAGGCAGGTGAAAAACTGCTCGATCTCCTCCTGACTTAGAGTGAAGCACGCGGGAGGGTAGTCATTTTCGGTCTTCTTGGCCTTTTTGCCTTTGCTACGACTTTCTATGTCCTGCTTCGCCTCATCATCATCATCATCATCATCATCATCATCATCATTAGCGTGAAGCTCCTGCCTAATGCCCATTGATTTCAAGTCCGCCCTTGCTTTTGGCCCATCTTTGGTCCTCTCTGGCATGTTGAGCAGGGTACCAAGCAGACTCTCGCACACGTTCTTCATGATATGCATGACATCAAGGCTGTGAGGCACACAGTGGATCTTCTAGTACGGCAAGTCCCAGAAAACAGACCTCGTTTTCCATACCTTCAGCAGCGGCTCTGGCGCCTTTCGCTTCTTTCCCAGCTCTAGCGCCTTTTGCTTCTTTCCCGGCAGTGGGAGTCTTTCCAATTTTTTAACAGCTCGTCTATTTCCTCGCCGCTCCTCGTACACGGGCGTTTTCGGGGTTCGGTTTCAGCATCGAACAGATCCTTGCGTTTCCTCCACGGGTCATCGTTGCGAAGCCACCTTCGATGTCCCATGAACACGGTTTTCAAAGACCCGGGATCTCTATATAGTTGGCGATACGTTGTGTCATCCATGCACCTTACGCATCCAGAAAATCCGTGGACTACCTGCCCCGCGAGATATCCGTAACCGAGATAGTCGTGCACCGTCGTGAGCAGTGCGGCTCTCATAGGGAAATATTCTTTCTCTGCGGTGTCCCACGTATTGGTTGGCATTTTCCACAGCGTGTCTAGCTCCTCCTTCAGCAGCCCCAGATACAGATTGATGTCGTTCCCTGGTTGTTTTGGCCCTTCAATTAGCATACTCATGTGAATGTACTTCCTCTTCATGCACAACCAGGGGGGAAGGTTGTCCATCCACACAAACACAGGTCAGGTGCTATGTGTGCTTCTCTGGCTGCCAAACGGATTAACTCCATCGGTGCTCGCGCCCAGCACGATGTTCCTTGGATCCTTCCCAAATTCTGGGTATTCGAAGTTCAACGCTTGCCACTGGCTCGCATCCTTAGGGTGACTCAGCATCTTGTCTTTTTTATTTATCTCTGGATCATTTCCGTCATCTTCCCGCTTCTTCTCCTCCCTATCCGCGTGCCAACGCAGGAGCTTTGCTACCTTAGGGTCCACGAAATACCACTGCAGACAAGGAGTGATCGGAAAGTACCACACCGATTTTCGAGGAGCTTTCTTCCTCTTCTTGTATCGAGTGACGCCGCACACCGGACATATGGTAGACTCCGCGTGCTCGTCCCGATAAATGATGCAATTGTTCATGCACACATGGTATTTCATGTGCGGTAAATCCATAGGACACACGATTTTCTTCGCCTCCTCGAAACTGGGCGGGCACTTGTTCCCCTTGGGAAGACGTTCGTGCCAGAATGACATGTTCTCGTCGAAGCATGCGTCGGTCATTTTGTGTTTTACCTTCATCTCCAGAGCCATGAGCATTACTTTCAGGCGGGTATCCTCGGGCCTGCATCCTTCATACAATGGAGTAATCGCGTCTATCTCCAGTTGATCCAGCTTGGCTTTCTCTCGGGCGACAGCTCTTGCATTATCCGTCTGCTTGAGAAGCAACTCTTGAATATGAGGGTCCTGCACCCAGCCTCCATCGTCGTCTGCTCCGGCATCTTCATCTTCATGATCATGCCCTTCGTCTTGATCTTCCTCGTCATCATGTACGACATCTTCTACATGATGACTGTGTACAGCATCACCGTCGTGATCATGTCCTGGAGATTCTTCATCTTCTCGCCCGCCCTCACCGCGGTGGTTGTCTTGTTGCCCTTCCTCATTTCTTGCCCCCCCATGGACGACTTCATAGTCATCTTCATCACCTTTCCACCCATAGCCATCCATGAAACCACGCAAGAGCAGGTGGTCCCGCACCTGCCCGGAATCCGGGTCTGCAATAAGGCTCTTCAACTTGCATCTTCGACACGGACATCTTATCTCCGTCTCGTTCTTTTGAAGCATCTCGGCCTTCGTGGAGCTCAAAAACCTATTCATGATGCCTTCGGTCATCGTGCGGACCATGGTCGCCTGCGGGGTAGAGCAAAACGATATTTTAGAACCAAGAAAATTTTTGGCATGACCTTCCCTAAAAATAGGACCAAAAAGAATGCATAGTGCCAAAATTCTCGCTGAAACGGAAATGAATCAACATTCCGGCAAAATATTGGCAACTATCGCATTTCAAATACCGGTACCTTCAAACACAAACATATATGCAGCACCACAAACATATGCAACATCACAAACATACATAGATCTAGCTAGGACACAAAAAGTGCATGTGCACGTTGTTGGAGCGAGCCAGGGAGAAAAAAAGTAGATCTACAATATCAAGATAGCTTTCCCCTTACTTACCTATCAAAAAAAGGTAATTTCACCACTTAATTTTGATGAATCTATGGTGCAAATGAGGTGAGGAGGAGGAGGCAGCCGAAAGTTTGGAGAAGGAGGTGGAGGGAATGAAGTAGGGAAAGTGAGTGGGTAGGTGGTGTGCCATTAGTAGTTTTGCAAAAAAGTAAAAAAAAATATACTAATGGTGCACTGTTTGTCTAGTGCGCCATTACTAGTTAGAACTAGTAATGGCGCACTTCGGTCGGATGCGCCATTAGTATGTATGTAAAAATGAAAAAAAAATATTACTAGTGGTGCACCGTTTTTCTGGCGCTCCATTAGTGTCTTCCACACTAATGGTGCATCACAAACTAGTGCACCATTAGTATATAGTAATGGCGCACTACAACCCTGATGCGTCATTAGTGTCAATCCTATCTATAGCCCTTTTCCTAGTAGTGCGAAGAAAAAGGCACCGGAGCCCCTGCTGAAGATATGGAAGACAAGATCTGTTTTCTAGGACTAGGAATACTGGCCCATACTCGACACACCTCATAGCCTTGATCAAATGCATATCACAAAAAATATCCTTGAGAGTTTTCTTGGAACATTGATGAATGCTACCTCTTGAGCACTGTGTTGGATTTCCCCGAAGAGGAGAGGATGATGCAGTAAAGTAGCGTAAGTATTTCCCTCAGTTTTTGAGAACCAAGGTATCAATCCAGTAGGAGATCACGCATGAGTCCCTCATACCTACACAAAACGATAGCTACTCGCAACCAACGCGATTAGGGGTTGTCAATCCCTTCACGGTCACTTACGAGGGTGAGATCTGATAGAGATGATAAATAATATTTTTGGTATTTTTGATATCGAGATGCAAAGTGAAAAGTAAAAGGCAAAGTAAAAACAAAGCAAGTAATAAAGTAATGGAGATTGATATGATGAGAATAGACCCGGGGGCCATAGGTTTCACTAGTGGCTTCTCTCAAGAGCATAAGTATTCTACGGTGGGTGAACAAATTACTGTTGAGCAATTGATAGAATTGAGCATAATTATGAGTATATCTAGGTATGATCCTATGTATAGGCATCACGTCCGAGACAAGTAGATCAAAACGATTCTGCATCTACTACTATTACTCCACTCATCGACCGCTATCCAGCATGCATCTAGAGTATTAAGTTCAAAAAACAGAGTAACGCCTTAAGCAAGATGACATGATGTAGAGGGATAAATTCATGCAATATGATAAAAAAAACCCATCTTGTTATCCTTGATGGAAACAATACAATACGTGCCTTGCAACCCTTTCTATCACTGGGTAAGGACACCGCAAGATTGAACCCAAAGCTAAACACTTCTCCCATTGCAAGAACTACCAATCTAGTTAGCCAAACCAAACGGATAATTCGAAGAGACTTGCAAAGATAACTCAATCATACATAAAAGAATTCAGAGAATATTTAAATATTATTCATAGATAAGTTGGATCATAAACCCACAATTCATCGGTCTCAACAAACACACCGCAAAAAAGAAGATTACATCGAGTATATCTCCACAAGAGAGGGGGAGAACATTGTATTGAGATCCAAAAAGAGAGAAGAAGCCATCTAGCTACTAGCTATGGACCCGAAGGTCTGAAGTAAACTACTCACACTTCAACGGAGATGCTATGGTGTTGATGTAGAAGCCCTCTATGGTAGATGCCCCCTCCGGTGGAGCTCCAGAACAGGCCCCAAGATGGGATCTCGTGGATACAGAAAGTTGGGGCGGTGGAATTAGGTTTTTGGCTCCGTATTTGATCTGTCGGGGGTACGTAGGTATATATAGGAGGAAGGAGTACATCGGTGGATCAACAGGGAGCCCATGAGGCAGGGGGCGCGCCCTAGGGAGGGGGGCACCCCCCACCCTCGTGACCGCCTCTTTTGTTCCTTGGAGCAGGGTCCAAGTCTCCTGGATCACGTTCGGTGAGAAAATCACGTTCCCGAAGGTTTCATTCCGTTTGGACTCCGTTTGATATTTTGTTTCTTCGAAATACTGGAATAGGAAAAAAAACAGCAATTCTGGGCTGGGCCTCCGGTTAATAGGTTAGTCCCAAAAATAATATATAAGTGGAAAATAAAGCCCAATATAGTCCAAAATAGTAGATAAAGTAGCATGGAGCAATCAAAAATTATAGATATGTTGGAGACGTATCAATGAACATGCCGGAGAGGACCAAGGATGGGCCAAAGGCAAGAAAAGACTTGGAATTTTTGAAAATCAGGAAAGATCTCCAAATGCCCGGTAAAAGGTCGTCAGAGGAGACCGAGACGGAGACGGAGACGGAAGATAGGGGCAAAAAAGTAAACAAGAAGGAAGAACAATATTGCCCCCCCCTCTTGCTTCACCTTAGATCCGAAGGACGTCGATCAATTGTTCAAGTGCCTTGCCGGATTCAAAGTTAGTTCCGGATACTATGGGAAGATAAGCAGATATCTGGACACTAAGAAAAAAAAGGTTCAGTGGGATGAAGTCTCACGACTGTCATGTGATGATGACGCAGTTACTCCCGGTTGCACTTAGAGGGATTATGGACACACATGTGCGTGAGATGCTTACTGACCTATGCCACTTTTTTTATGCTATCTCTCGAAAGTCGATCAGTGTGAAGCAACTCCATAGGCTACAGGAAGAGATCGTTGTCATACTGAATGAGCTAGAGATGTACTTCCCGCCCGCGTTCTTTGATGTCATGGTGCATCTATTTGTCCACATCGTGGACGACATCATCAACCTAGGGCCGACATTCCTGCATAGCATGATGCCATTCGAGAGGATGAATGGGGTCATCAAAGGATTCGTTCGTAACATGTCCCGTCCAGATGGAAGCATAGCCCAGGAATATTTGACCAAAGAGTGTATCTCTTTCTGTGAGAGTTATCTGACCAAAGACACTGTTGTTGGTTTGCCCGTCAACAAGCACTGTGGAAGGCTCAAAGGCGAAGGTCACACCAATAGTCATAGGGATGCGAATGTGTTACGCTCGGGCCGATAAAATGACCTTGACAGGGCAAACTTAGTAGTGCTACAACACCTAGATGTGCTAGAAGATTTTGTGACACTGCACAAAGAGACCATCGCAAAGAAGTACCGTGACCGCGGGGTGCATAGGACGGACGCTGAAGTTATTAGAGAGTACAACTCCACTTTCTTGTGTTGGTTCAAAGAGCGAGTTCTGGCTAATCCCCCCGAAGAGGGTTGTCCGAACGGAACACTCATATACACCTTAGCACATGGCCCCTCGACCAATCTCGCGACTTATCAAGCATACGATATCAACGGATACATGTTCTACACGGAGGAGAAAGATATAAACAGTGATGATCAAAACTCAGGGGCGACGATGGAAGCCATGACCGGGAATGTAATT
This sequence comes from Triticum aestivum, assembly GCF_018294505.1. Classification (NCBI taxonomy): domain Eukaryota; kingdom Viridiplantae; phylum Streptophyta; class Magnoliopsida; order Poales; family Poaceae; genus Triticum; species Triticum aestivum. The sequence goes on from NC_057795.1 coordinate 49,303,553, forward strand.
GAAAGATATTACGGAAGGGTCGAAGAGATATGGGAGCTTAACTACTCTAGATTGCATAGCGCGACGATGTTCCGTGTCAGATGGGCTAAAAATGTACACAGAGAAAACCGACATTTCACTACCATGTGTATACCCGACTCCAAAAATGAGCGGTGTGTATACATTTGTTCCGTGTCAACGCCATCGCAAAAAATGAGCCATGGGTACACGCTAAACACGTGACACAATGTTTCTTCATATCTGATCCGATCAATCCCAGCTGTGTTGTCGTGAGGAGAAGCAAAAGGAGCATTGCGGGAATGGATGGAGTCACCAACAAGGAAGACTATGACCAGTACGGTGATCCGATGAGGGAAGATGATGCTGATGACGACGAAACAATGTCAAAAGAAGAATGAAGACTACATTACCTACGAAAGATCGTAATCCCTGGAGAAGGAAAAGTCACGACCATGGGCTCAATTAGTCGACAACGAACAAAAGAGGGAAGAAGATCAGTCTGAAGCGTCGTCGTCGCCCAAGCTAACAAACTAATCCCAAAGTTTGTGTGTGTCTAGCTATTTTGTATACCGCCGATAGCAGTCAAATGATGTAAGATATATATTATACTAATTACTATCCGGAGGGTGACAATGGTATATTGCAAAATCAAAGAAAAAGAAAAAAGGAAAGTGAAAATGAAAGAAAAAAAGAAAAAGAAAAAGAAAGGAAGTTTTGCAAAATGAAATGAAAAGAAAAATAAAAAGGAACTAATAAGTTGTGGAAAATGAAATGCAAGAAAAATAAAAAAGAAAAATAAAAAGAAAAAAGAAAAAGAAAAGAAAAAGTCAG
>NC_057795.1:49304722-49307271 GCF_018294505.1 Triticum aestivum
CCCTGACCCCTTCAGGGCCTCCCTCCGTGAAGCAGCCGGCGACGCCCAGCAACGCCAGCGAGCACTAGACAGGTGCCTTTTCCTCCCCTCCCAAGTGTTAGTTAGCTTAATTTAATTGCTGTTAGTGTTAGTTAGCGTTAGTTAGCTTAATTTGCTGTTAGTGCTAGTTAGTTAATTGTTGTTAGTGTTAGTGTTAGCCCAGTGATAGTTAGTGTTAATATTGATGCATGTGTGATGCTGCTGTTTTTGAAATTCAGTTAGAGCACACTGTTCAGTTAAATATTTTCTGTGCTGCTGCTTAGTTAATTCAATTAGCTTAATTCAGTTAGAGCTAGTTAGTTATTTTAGTTAGTGCTAGTTAGTTAATTCAGTTACCTTAATTTTTGAAATTCAGATAGTGTTAATATTGATGCATGTGTGCTGCTGCTATTGATGCATGTGCGCTGGTGCTATTGACAGTAAATTCAGTTAACTGAATCATGCATGATTCAGTAAATTCAGTGTGCATGTGTGATGATTTGGCTGCTATTGCGATCTTCTATGTAGTCAGATCAGTTTTTCAGCTTATGTTGCTGCTACTATGTCTTTGCTTGTTTTGCCAGAAACCGATTGCTAAGTGACCTATGTTTTGCCGGAAATTTTGATTCATTTCCATTTCGGCAATTTTCAGGCGCTCTATATGTGCACTTTATAGCAAAGGTCATTCCGAAATTTTCCGTGAATTTCGGCATGACTTGTGCTAGAAAGTTGGACATATCGAGTGCTTGAGATTTGTCGTGACGGGAATGAAACGACATTTCTTGCAAAACAAAGGTCACTTTTTTGTCACTATTCACTTTATTATATAAAGCTCGATAACTAAACAACTACAACATTGAACCCTAGGAAACATGACCGACACCGATGAGGCTGGAGGTTCTCACTCCCAATTAATTAGTTTGAGCACACGCCTACCTCGACTTTCTGGCCGATCAGGAGAGAGAGGAAGCTGTGTGTCCGGACCACCTTGTCATGACGGATGATGACGGTGGTGGCGCCGGCGCCGACACTGATGCCACCAACGACAGCGGCACTGAGACTGGCGCTGATGATGTTTCTAACTATAGCATGGAAGGTGGGACCTCCCAAGCTAGTGAGGGAAAGAAGGAAAAGATGACACGACGCCCAAATGAGCTCAGCACCGGAAGACTGGTGGTCACGACGGTGCACCCTGGCGAGTTCGAGCCAATAGAGCCGTGAGAAGTGGCAGCGTGTTACGGCAACCAACTAGCATGCATCCTATGGGATACCGCTAACATCAACACCACAAAATACAAAAGAATGAACAGTTGAAGAAGCTGCTTCTAACTAGGTTGCACGCAAGATTCCTGTTCCCCGGTCGTAATGACGAAGTCGACCCATGGGATGATGATGGCATGAAAAAAATCAACAATGAAGCCCTAGGGAAGTTCAGCAATGCATTGAGCGCTTGGAAAACTAGGGTGAAAAAGGCGATTTAAGTAGACCATGAAACCTATGCCGAGATTGTTGCAGACAATCCGAAAATTACGATAGAGGACTTTGAAAAGTTCAAGGAGACTTGCAATGAAGAAGCTGCCAAGGCCAAGTCGGAGAGAGGCAAGCAGCTGCAGGCAAAGAACATGGGCACCACCACCTTGGAAGTCGTGGTTACATGGGAAAGAGGCCCGTGTGGGCTAAGGAGGACACAGAACGTGAACTTCTGGGGATCCCAGACCCATTGGCTAAGTTCACCGACCAGCAGGAGCACGACTTCATCAGGGCCCGATTCTCGTGGAACCCCAAGAAAAATATTTTTTTCACCGATGGGGCGACTAGGAAATTCATAAGATTACTGGTAGTTATCCTTTTACCACCTTACATATTAGGTTCTGATCAACGAAGTCTACTACATTCTAGTCGCATTCGTAAATGATTCACGGCCCATTTTGCAGAGAGAGCAACACAAGCTTGCGGTCGAGAGCGACTTGTCAACTGAGTCGACTCAGTCGTCGGTGAAGTACAAGTGGGACACTCCTTTCAACCGGGCCATGAACATAATGATGGGACACCCGCCCGGCCAGCGGCCGCAATATGCACGTGTGCATGGCACCGAGGATGGGGCCAGTTGGAAGTACTATGATAGCGAGGACCTCGAGGCCAAAAGACAGAGAAAGAAGTTCAGACAAGTGACTATCAACGAGAAGGTGGCGCGGGTGATGAAGAAAGCAAAAGCTGAGAACAAAGCTGAGATAATCGCTGCCTGTAGATCTGATTTCGTGGATGCCTTTACAACCTTGATTCCAACAGTGGTCACATGGGTGTAATAAAATCCAAATGCGCCACCAAGTGAATTTCCCATGCCCAGCTTCACCGGGAGCAACTCAATGAACATCGCACCCATACCCGTACCTAGTATGGCAACCGCACCCGCACCTCCTCCAGCACCTGCTCCTCCGCCCACCTCTCACAGCATCCCTAGCTCTGTCTCTGGCATGAATGTCGGGCCATCGACATTGGCTGAGCTCGACGCCCTCACGGTAAATACGCGT
>NC_057795.1:49308415-49319369 GCF_018294505.1 Triticum aestivum
TTCATGCAATCCTCGCTAGACACGCCTCCACATGCCGGCTCCACCCAAGCTCAACTACTTAGCCAGAGTCGTCCAATACTGAGCCCGACAACACTAGGGGTGGTGCTCAGGGAGGGTCTGACAGACCCACCAGCACCTCAGCCCAACAAGAAGAAGCAGAGGAAGAGACCGGCGGCGAGAAAATCCAATAAAGCTGGCAATGTTGGTTCTAGAAGCCAGCAGCCTTCGACCAATGTTGACCATGTATCGATGAAACATGCGCCATTAATCCATGTCGCTGGAGAGCCAATGGTACCAACGAATGCACTAGCTGCCATAGAAGGGGATCTCAGGAGACTCCATGACCATGTGCTTTCGACAGAGAGAAGCCTCCTCGCCTAGGATGATCCAGGATACCCACTTTATACGGTTCGTGTGCTGAGCAGTTGCAAGATGTATGTCCACTTCTTCCTGAGATTTGATTACATCTTCCAGATGTTTCAAATGAGGACACTCGATTTTACGTTCGTCCGCCTGTATGCGATGCACATGAACTACATCGTCAGGAGAGAGCAAGTCACCTGTCTTGCGGTCGCGGACCCATACTACATGCATGAGGGCTTCTTGTCAGTCAACGATGCCAACCGTCAATATGGAGTCAGTACATCGAAGAATTCTTGGTCAGCAATAAGGACAAAGAAACGATTCTCCTACCTTATCATCCCAGGTAAGTCATCCGCGGATAGCACTATAACACATACATCCTTTCATGCATTTCAATAGTTACTTTGCACGCATGGAGGCTAAACTTGATCGTGTATTTTGCGCAGCGGGGGGTGTCGTGCCGTTCTCATTGTTCTTTACCCGCGTTACTCCCGCGCTCTATATTTGGACCCGTCGAAGAACATATAGAAGAAAGATTACACACACATAAAGTATGTTCTGGACAGAGCTATGCTGGGCTTCAGCATGCGGGGTGGCTACATCCAACACAAAAAAACAAATAAGGCCGGGCTTTGTTTCAGCCACAAGACTGACTTCTGTTGCATCCAGCAACCGGCAAGAAGTGAGAATGATGGATTCTACGTCATCCATCTAATGATGGAGTACAGAAGGGATATGCAATCACTTTGCATGAAATCTTCATCCGATACCCATATCCAGAGATGGGCCGAAGCCTTTGGAGCCGTGCCAGATAATCGACTTCGAAATGATTTCTACCGGATCCAACAGGAAATTGCGTCCATCATCATCAAAGATGTCCTCGAAGAGAATGGGATGTTCTACGCTAGAACAATATCGCGAGCTGACGTCCGAACCCGCATTGCCCTACAGCATCAGGACATGACGCCTTTCACTAAGCTTGGGTCTGTCGTCCCGGATATGGACAGATGGGAAGAGTGCACTGCTTAAAAACAATGTGTCTGTTTAGTTACTTGTTACTTTTTGTACGACGAAACTTCGAATCTCTAAGTACGATGAAACTATTAGATGTATGGTCCTGCGCTCTAGTTAATTACTTTCGGTACGATAAAATTTGTTAACTACATTTACTATATATGTTGCTTCTATTTCATAATTGTTTTGTTTAATTCGCTTCATGGTATATATATGTGCATCTCTAATAGGTATATAGATCAACGATGGCGAGGAAGTGGTATGCCGTGCTTTTGATCATCGTGATCGCTCTTATCGTGTATGTCTTAGTTTAGGTAGATGATGAAACATGTGTCTACGGTGACAATGTAAGAGACATGTCATCATTATAACTTGTATCACTATTTCGTGATGATGATGAGATCGACATCATTTGTGTTGAGACTATGTTGATATGATGAGACTATGTTGTACCACTTCGATGATGATGATGAGACATTCCTTTTTCATATAGTTCCAGTGTATGTGTATGTTGTAACTTTATAAAACCTGTAAAAATACGAATACAACAACATAAAAAAAGAAAATACTAGCAGTAGCGTGGGGTATTGGAGTAGTAGTAGCGCTGCTTACCAGTAGCGTTTGTCTGAACGGCCATGCTACTAGTATTAGCAGTAGCTATGGGCAGAGGCGCGCTACTGCTAGATACAGATAGCAGTAGCACTTGTTCAAACAAGCGCTACTGCTAAAAAATAGTTGTAGCGTCGTAGCAGTAGCGTGTCTGCCCGTGCTACTAATAGCCAAATAACCAGCGCTACTGGTAAGGGTTTTCCTAGTAGTGTACGTGCATGTATTCCCATCATGGGAAGATTATAGTGAAGACAAACACCATTTTCACATCTTCCTGTCCAACTTACGTGTAAGTGCTATTATTCATGGTTATTATTTTCCTGTTTTCTGCTGACCGAACACATCGATGATTTACATTACATTGTTGTAACTAGGCGGGGGTCAATATGGATAGTCATGACGAGCAAAGCTTGCTTGTGTTACCTGAGGAAATCACACTTTGATGGCAAGTCTATAAACGAATTTCCGGTGAAGTCTTCTGTGCTAAATTTAGAAGACATTGAATGGAAAACCTTGTTATGCACTGGTCTCGTTTCCAGGATGAGGTACTTTCTATGAAATCACATGACAATTTGAACTTCTACTTTTCCGCATGTGCCTTACGGATCTTTTTTGCAGGAAATCTGCTCGAAGAAGAATTCCGGTTTGAAAAGAACGATGGGATATCACAAATATGCTGCCCGCTGCTTTGCTCTTGTTAGTACCTATTGTCCTGTATCACTATACTTGCATACATACCTGGTTCATTATGTGACAGCAGTATGCATGATAGCTTGCTTATCAATTGTTCGCTCCAAATTATCTGATCTGTATGAATGGTTACATTAGTGTAGAATATATCCAATGCCAATGAATTTTTTTAGCTATGCATTGTTCTTGTAAGTATATGTTGTCCATTATCAGTGTACTTATATTGACAGGTAGTTGTTCATGTACTATTACTCTGCAGCTTATTTTCCTTTGCCCTCTATTTTCTACACATCAGATCTATATTTACTCTTACCATAAGGTTGGTACTGAAGAAGTTTAGTTGTGCATTGCTCTTGGTTGTGCCTTTTGCCTGTATCGCTGCACATACATTTATAGCTACTTGGTTATGTAGCATCACTCTTCATCTTATCTTAAATATTCTCCATTTTTTCGTATATTATCACATCTATATATACTCTTAAAAAAATATAGAATAAAGGCAATGCTTATGAAGAAGATTCTTTGGTAAACTTCTTGAATTGCCCCGCCCCCATCAGCATGGACAAGGGCTTTATAGAGCCTGTCTTCACCAGTAATGTAAGTTTGTCCTTCTCAAGCCTTCAAACTTTGTTGTGTATATTTGGTTAGGCATGACTGCAACAACTGTTTATTTTTGGTTTTTGCATCAAATTGCATGTTTAAAGTTTATTATGTAGTTCATAAACAAAAGTTTGTCCTTCTCAATTTAAGTTTTCAGTTGTACAACCAAGTTCCTTCTTCATACCATGTAAATTAAACTATACAGAGCAAGTGATCTTCTTTGCACTGCATGTATCCTTCTGTTCTTCATCCATAATCCAGTGGTGTGGTGAACCTACCCACTACAGCACAATGTCATATTCTGCAATGTCTTAACTATGAACAATGTCATATCAATTTACTATTATTTAAACTGTCTCTTTATTTGCCAATCTGAAATGGGATAAATTGACAGCACACTAACCATTGATACTTATGAGTTCTTGCTCTGTAATCCACTGGTGTCGTGAAGTTGCCAACTCCTTCACAATGTCATTTCCTGCCATGTCTTGACCTGAACAATACCATATTGTGTTAATCCATTTTTAAACGGTGTCACTTTATTCGTCAGTAAGAAATGTGATGAATTGTCAGCACTGATACTTTTATGTGAAAAACCTGTCATCTGTCTGCTTGTTTATCTTTCAGAGTGAGGAGGATATAAGTGTTGAATAAGCGCAGTCTCATCATCTTGCTCAAGTGCTTGCGCTGCAGCTCCCCAGCAGGGCTAACCTTTCTTGAACTCTATTGAAGTGATGTCGGTTTTGTATATTATTTTGTCGGCGTGTTTATTTGCACTGGTGGCGATCTTTGATGCCCAGTGTATGTAATCTGCTGTCTGCTTGTGCTTTATTATCGTAGTGGCGAACTTTGATGCCCAGTGGATGTAATATGATGTAATTTCTTTATTGTATAGTCTAGGTTTTTTCTTATTCACCATGTTGCAGTTATTTTACTATATATATATATACACACACACACACACACACACACACACACACACACACACACACATATATATATATATATATATAGCATGTCTTCGCAGTAAAGCGGCCAAACCGTAAAATTACGGTACATAATCGGGCTGTCATGCAATCACGATGTATGATCCGCATCATGGGCCCCGTCAAACTGGCCCACTGGTAGATTCGGGCCTTTAATAGGCCAAGTAACCCCCGGCCTCTTTTCGCAAGAAAACTCAATGCACTTTTAGGAGGCTGAGAAGTAGGTTGGGCCTGAAATATGCCGAACAGCTCACGGGCCGGCAGCAGCCCGAAATGGACCCCGGCCCATGATTGTGTGAGTCAAATCACGGGCTTTTAACATGGCAAAATTGTCTCGGTCCTTTTTTGGCCCAATAAGATATCGACTGCGAGCAGGCCGGATGCAAACCGGGTCGTAGTTATGCCCAACTATATGACGGGCTTTTGACAGGCCGAAATTAATATAGGGCACAAATGTTAAATGGGCCCTTAGCAGGCCAAAACTAATATCATGCCGAATTACTAAATGGGCCTTTAGCAAGTGGGCCCAAAAGCATAGCGTCCAGTTAACGGGCCGAATCTGATATGGGCCATAATTGAGGCCGAAGCCTCTTAAAGGGTCAGACCTGATCTGGGTCGTGATTTGGCCCAGGACGTGGGAAGTTTTTAACGGGCCGGATCTCATATGGGCCATTATTAGGCCCGGAAGGTGGCAAGCCATTAATGGACCGGATCAAATATGGGCCGACATTTGGCACAAAACATGGCAGCCAGTTAATGGGCCGGCCTACTAGGGTCCTCAAAATCTTGTGGGCCTACAACTGGGCCGACCCATTAGTGTCAGCGAAATCTCGTGGGCCTTTAGCTGGGCTGGCACATTATGATCCGCAAGAATTTTGTGGGCCTTTACCTGGGCCGGCCCATTATGGCACACAAAAATCTTGTGGGCCTTTACCTGGGCCGGCCCATTATGGCCCGCGAAATCTTGTGGGCCTTTAGCTGGGCCAGCCCATTATGGTCCGCAAAATCTCGTGGGCCTCTAGCTGGGCCGGCCCATTATGGTCCGCAAAATCTTTTGGGCCTTTAGTTGGGTCGGCCCATTTAAACTTGATGGGCCATGCCACGTGTCGACGTATCATAGGGGCCTTATGTCCAATGAGTGGATGACATCTGTTCCAACGATGAGCCGACACGTGTTTCCTCCAGCCAATGATGATTTTACACGTGGAAAATCCTCATTGGTCGGGGCTATTAATGGGTTATCGGATCCAAAACCCGACCCGATAGCTTAACGGTGTTCTATTACGGTGGATGCCACGTGTCGGTCACCCTTGACGAAAGCACTTCTGTGAAGTGTGATTTATCGTCATGGAAGTGGACATTTCCATGATGATAATTTTGGTAATGTCATGGAACACTTCTACGACAGCACAGGTATGACTATCTTGATTCTGTCATAAATTTGTCATGGATGTACATGCATGACAAAAAACGCGACCTACTGTGACAAACACGTATCATCACGGAAGTGTATTTTTTTGTAGTGATTCAAAGCCACATCATCAATTTAGAACCCTTTCTGACTTCATTTGTTATTTTTCAAGCATTTACTCATTATTTTGAGCTATAAGACCATGAAATTGAAAAGCATTTGAAATGAACTATGAAAAGGTTCCAAGTTGGCATGGTATCATCATTTCACCCACATAGCATGCGCGACAAAGTACAGAGGCTTACGGCAAAAACTAGATGCACCTCGTGTACAAAACAGACAATCTCTTTCGAAGTATCAGGGTTTCATACGGAAACTCGTCTGTTACAAAGGGATTTCATTTTTTTGAACTTATTTGAACTCCATAGTTTATCTGTGTTCAAAATGCACCATTCAAAGCCAAATCATCAATTTACAACCCTTTCTGACTTCATTTGTTATTTTTCATGCATTTACTCATTATTTTGAGCTATAAGACCATGAAATTGAAAAGCATTTGAAATGAACTCTGAAAAGGTTCCAAGTTGGCATGGTATCATCATTTCACCCACATAGCATGTGCGAGAAAAGTACATAGGCTTATGGCAAAACTGGATGCACTTAATGTACAAAACAAACAATCTCTTTCGAAGTATCAGGGTTTCATACGGAAACTCGTCTGTTACAAATGGATTTCATTTTTTTGAACTTATTTGAACTCCATAGTTTATCTGTCTTCAAAATGCACCATTCAAAGCCACATCATCAGTTATAACCCTTTCTGACTTTATTTTTTATTTTCCATGCATTTACTCATTATTTTGAGCTATAAGACCATGAAATTGAAAAGCATTTGAAATGAACTCTAAAAAGGTTCCAAGTTGGCATGGTATCATCATTTCACCCACATAGCATGTGCAAGAAAGTACAGAGGCTTACGGTAAAAAACTGGATGCACTTCGTGTATAAAACAGACAATCTCTTTCGAAGTATCAGGGTTTCATACGGAAACTCGTCTGTTACAAAGGGATTTCACCCACATAGCATGTGCAACATATAGCTCTCCGGAGCATCTAATTAAACCATACATTGAAATTATGTAAAACATGTATATGCAAAAACAAATGTGATCATAATCGCAACCAAGGTAACAACTAATCCAACTGCATAATGATACCAAGCCTCGGTATGAATGGCATATTTTCTAATCTTTCTAATCTTCAACCGCATTGCAACCATCTTGATCTTGTGATCATCAACGACATCCACAACATGCAACTCCAATATCATCTTCTCCTCCTTAATTTTTCTTATTTTTTCCTTCAAGTAATTATTTTTTTCTTCAACTAAATTTAACCTCTCGACAATAGGGTCGGCTGGAATTTCCAGTTCAACCACCTCCTAGATAAATAAAATCTATGTCACGTTGCTCGGCATAATTGTCATAAACAATAAATGAACCAAATAGTTATTAAAAGATAATATATACCACATCCGAATCATAGACAGGACGAGGGCCGACGGGGGCGGATACCAAAACCATCGCACTGTATAATAACAAGAAATAATAAAGTAAGAAAATTAGACAAGTATCTATCGGAAGTAAGAATTTTTTTCGTTCAGAAAGAAGATAAGAACAAGAGGCTCACCACGGTGGTGCCGGCGACGAGATCGACGCGGGCAATCGACGGCGGTGAAGACGGGGACAGGACGTGACGGACCGCTAAACCTAGACAAATCTCGGGGAAAATGGAGCTCGGAGGTCGAGTTTCGAGAGGAGAACGATTAACTAGCGTGGCTCGGACATTTCATCGAACACGTCATGTGCATAGGAGGTGAGCTAGAGCACCCAAACGCCCTCCCCTCGCCGGCCAGAAAAAACAGAGCACTATGGAGTGCTCTGCTGTGGCGATGGGGTATATATAGGCAACTCATTTGTCCCGGTTCACGCCATGAACCGGGACCAATGGTTGTGGGCCGGGAGCGAGGACCATTGGTCCCGGTTCGTGCCAGGAACAGGGACAAATGGGTCCATATGAACCGGGACCAATGCCCACGAGGCCCCGGCCGGCCCCCTGGGCTCACGAACCGGGACGAATGCCTCCATGGGTCCCAGTTCTTGACTGGCCCGGGACTAATGGGCTGGCCAGGCCCGAACGAAAGCCCTGTTTTCTACTAGTGTACAAAACAATTCTTTGTTTGATCGAAGCTCATCTTTTCTAGTTTGGAAACCAAATACCAGATGGAAGCAATGTTCGATCGTCTTTGAAGCAGTCTCCATCATCACAAGCGAAATGTTCTTGGTGGGAAGCAAAAAAAGTTGAACATGATTAATGTACGCCGCAATCAGTAACACAATCTTCTTCATATGGAAGCAAAATTGTTAATTTTGCAGGCAATTTTTTGCATAATATATGGAAACATACAACATGGCGTGGAGTCTCATTTTCCTAGAGTTCTTATTAGGTTCCTTAAATCCGAAATTTACTTCCTAAAAAACTGGGACTGAATCAGCGAGCAATCAATAGTGTTTGTAGAAGGAAGCAATCAATTAACGAACGGAATAGCCGCACCAGATCAGACACCTTCTTGCTTCTTATCCAACGGTGTAGGACTAGACTGATGGATGCATATTACCAATAGTCTGATGGTTAGTGGTTTTCGAAATATCTTGAGACCATGAGGCATGCCATCAACAAGAATGAGGAAGTTGAGAGAGCGGCGGTAGAGCACACGAGCTCGCTTGCTCCCGCTATTTGTACGAATGGGACAAAGACGTGTTGGTACGTGTATTGAATGCAACGGTAGAAAGCAGAAAAAGATATCCAACGTCCAACACTATCAAACGGTGACGGCGCCGTCTGAAATGACGACACCATGGTGGTGCAAAATTCTAGCCTGGAAAGTAAAAAAAACTCATTGTCATGGATGTGTTTGTGTTTTTGTGTACGCCACATATAAAACTGTAAAAAAAGCTCATTTTTGATGGTATACATCTATATGTATCGTGTACTTTTTCAGAATTTTGAGATGTGAATCTCAAAAAAAAAATTGATATGTGAAAGTACAATCTTGGAAATAAAAATGGGCTTGAAGGAACCCATCATATGGATGCCCTTCTCGTGGTGATTTTTTTTTGTCAAACTTGGAGAGCTTTATTCAACAAAACCACGAAAGAGCTCCTGGCAGTCAGCCAAAATGCTAGCTAGTGAGTAGGAACCGAGGTGCAGTGTCAGGTCAACTTTTGGTCGTCATGTTTCAAAAATGTTCACGGTTTATGGATAATTGTTCGTCATGTTTTAAGAAAATGATCGCCGCATATTTTATAGAGTCGTCATGAACTTTTAAAAAGAATGTCCATCGTGTACTTGAATGTAAGTTTCATCATGTATCAAAAAATGGCCATCATGAAATCAAAAAGGTTCGTCATGCATTTTTTGTTCAATAGACATTTTCTAAAGCAATTTACGATCTATTAGAAAAATGTTCATCACATTACAAGAAATATTCTAACTTGTTTAGAAAACTAATTTTATTTTTAAATGTGGGAACAAGTCTATTTTAACATCATGATTAGTTCGTTTTTTAAATACGGGAACACCATAAAATGGCAGTAACACTTTTCTGGAACAATGTTTATCGTGTTTTCAGAAAAGAGCACCATGATTACGAAAAATCATCATGTTTTAAAAAAATACCACATTTAAAAAAATATGAGAATACTTTAATTTTTACATCATGATTATCGTGTTTTTAAAATATGGGAACACTACAAAAATGTTAATGGTATTTTTAGAAAATCACATCAAGATTAAAAAAGATTCTTCATTTTTAATGAAATATTCATTTTTTTTAAACATGAAAACACTTTTATATTTACATGATTTTTTATAAATATAATATTTTTACTTGCTCAATGATTAAGTTTGTAGTGCAACTAATACTTTCTAAAACACAATGTTATTTTGGGAAACAAATGAAACAATAATAATATACGATGAATATTTTTAAAATATATGATGAATATATTTTCAAGTACACGATGAACATCCCGCTGCTGAGGGACGGTGGAGATGCATGGCGGCCGGATCTGGTCATCCTAGGTTGGATCCGGCATGGCTTCACCTAAGCGGGAGCCGTGCAAGATGAGCTACTGCATGCAGCATCCGCAACGGTTCCTTGGTTGAGCTGCGAGCAGCGTGGTTGGGGGTCAAATGGTGGACGGTGCGGCATGGGAGTGTGTGTGCTGGGAGGCGCATACACGCAACGGGCTGGGCGCTCTCCTATGGCTCTTTTTTTCGTGAGGTTTTTTTTTGCGAGGACGCTCTCCTGTTGCTCTGCTGGCCGGGTGGCGCGGCTGGGTGCGTGGGTCTGGTGAGGCGGCTCTAGTCCCCTAGGTAGAGTTGGCGTGGGCGAGCAGAGCAGCCTCGAGTGTCGACTGCGGTTGCTCGGGTGATGAAGCTGGTGGCTCGCCTGGTGTGGGGCCTCGGGGTCAGTGTGTGGGGTTTTCATGTGTACGTCAGAGCGGGGACTCCAGAGATGGTTGTCGGGTGTCAGCTTCGGTTTCCCGGGCGGCAGAGTAGGTGGCTCGCCTGGTGCGCGGCCTCGGGTCGGCTTGAATGCCGGAGCAGCCGCTTTAGTTTTTGTTTTAGGGTGTCGGCTAAGGGTTGCTAGAGTGACGAAGTCAACGGTTCGCCTGGTGTGTGGCCTCGGGGTCGGCGTGTGTTTATGGTGCCATGTTGTTGGCTTGTTGTGACGGTTTTCACCCGGGTTTCCGTTAATTAATCAGACAACTCTCTTCTACTTTTTAACGAATCGAGCCCTAAGAAACCTCGTTTAAAAAAATAAAATATTTGATGAATTTTCCAATACACGACTAATATTATGAACATGTGTATAAGGACCTTTTTTTCTATTATACATGAATATTCTTGTAGAAAAAGTGTTCCCATACCGTGGAAGTACATAGCTACACTCTCCTGAGGCTATGACTTGGCCGCGGCCACATGACAGAGCTGGACGTGAAGTTCTCTAGCAACCTGATGACGTTACAACGCTTGATGGGCCAATAAATGCATTACAGCAGCGTACTATGTCCCACGAGCGTTTGGCGTGTCAGATCTTGGTGGCGTGTACGGTGTAGGATACCATGATCAGGTGAGGACATGCACTCCTTCGAATTTTTGGTTAATACCACTATTATAACGTAAGTCTAATAAGCAAGTTGACGACGTTGTGCACA